>NC_069500.1:1439926611-1439974111 GCF_027579735.1 Bombina bombina
CCTAACATCGCCGACCCCTACATAATATTTATTACCCCCTAATCTGCCCCCCCCCAACGTCGCCGCTACCTACCTACAATTATTAACCCCTAATCTGCCGACCAAACCTCATCGCTACTATAATAAATGTATTAACCCCTAATTCGCCTCACTCCCGCCTCAAAAACCCTATAATAAATAGTATTAACCCCTAATCTGCCCTCCCAAACATCACTGACACCTAACTTTAAGTATTAACCCCTAATCTGCCAACCGGACCTCGCCGCTACTCTAATAAATGTATTAACCCCTAAAGCTAAGTCTAACCCTAAAACTAATACCCCCCTAAGTTAAATATAATTTAAATCTAACAATATAAAATAAATCTTATTAAATAAATTATTCCTATTTAAAGCTAAATACTTACCTGTAAAATAAACCCTAATATAGCTACAATATAAATAATAATTATATTGTAGCTATTTTAGGATTAATATTTATTTTACAGGCAACTTTGTACTTATTTTAACCAGGTACAATAGCTATTAAATAGTTAATAACTATTTAATAGTTACCTAGTTAAAATAATTACACAATTACCTGTAAAATAAATCCTAACCTAAGTTACAATTAAACCTAACACTACACTATCAATAAATTAATTAAATAAAATATCTACAATTATCTACAATTAAATCAACTAAACTAAATTACAAAAAACAAACAAACACTAAATTACAACAAAAACAAACACTAAATTACAAAAAATAAAAAAAGATTACAAGAATTTTAAAATAATTACACCTACTCTAAGCCCCCTAAAAAAATAACAAAGCCCCCCAAAATAAAAAATGCCCTACCCTATTCTAAAATAAAAATTTTACAGCTCTTTTACCTTACCAGCCGTTAAAATGTCCTTTTGCGGGGCATGCCCCAAAGAAAACAGCTCTTTTGCATTTAAATAAACATAAAATACCCCCCCCCAACATTACAACCGACCACCCACATACCCCTAATCTAACCCAAATCCCCCTTAAAAAACCTAACACAAAGCCCCTGAAGATCTTCCTACCTTGTCTTCACCAGGCCGGGTATCACCGATCTGTCCAGAAGAGGGTCCGAAGTCTTCATCCTATCCGGCAAGAAGAGGTCCAGAAGAGGGTCCGAAGTCTTCATCCTATCCCGCAAGAAGAGCGCACCCGGACCGGTAGACATCTTCATCCAGGCGGCATCTTCTATCTTCTTCCATCCGGCGCGGAGCTGGACCATCTTGAAGCAGCCGACGCGGATCCATCCTCTTCTAACGACGTCCTAAGTCCGAATGAAGGTTCCTTTAAATGACATCATCCAAGATGGCGTCACTCGAATTCCGATTGGCTGATAGGATTCTATCAGCCAATCGGAATTAAGGTAGGAAAAATATGATTGGCTGATTGAATCAACCAATCAGATTCAAGTTCAATCGGATTGGCTGATCCAATCAGCCAATCAGATTGAGCTTGCATTCTATTGTCTGTTCCGATCAGCCAATAGAATGCAAGCTCAATAAGATTGGCTGATTGGATCAGCCAATCCGATTAAACTTGAATCTGATTGGCTGATTTAATCAGCCAATCAGATTTTTCATACCTTAATTCCGATTGGCTGATAGAATCCTATCAGCCAATTGGAATTCGAGGGACGCCATCTTGGATGACGTCATTTAAAGGAACCTTCATTCGGACTTAGGACGTCGTTAGAAGAGGATGGATCCGCGTCGGCTGCTTCAAGATGGTCCCGCTCCGCGCCGGATGGAAGAAAATAGAAGATGCCGCCTGGAAGAAGATGTCTACCGGTCCGGATGCCCTCTTCTTGCCGGATAGGATGAAGACTTTGTACCCTCTTCTCGACCTCTTCTTGCCAGATAGGATGAAGACTTCGTACCCTCTTCTGGACGGATCGGTGATATCCGGCGTGGTGAAGATAAGGTAGGGAGATCTTCAGGGGCTTAGTGTTAGGTTTTTTAAGGGGGGTTTGTGTTAGATTAGGGGTATGTGGGTGGTGGGTTGTAATGTTGGGGGGGTATTGTATGTTTAATTAAATGCAAAAGAGCTGTTTTCTTTGGGGCATGCCCCGCAAAAGGCCCTTTTAAGTTGGTAAGGTAAAAGAGCTGTAAAAGTTTTATTTTAGAATAGGGTAGGGCATTTTTTTATTTTGGGGGGCTTTGTTATTTTTTTTAGGGGGCTTAGAGTATGTGTAATTAGTTTAAAATTCTTGTAATCTTTTTTTATTTTTTGTAATTTAGTGTTTTTTTTTTTTGTTATTTAGTGTTTGTTTGTTTTTGTAATTTAGTTTAGTTGATTTAATTGTAGATAATTGTAGGTAGTTTATTTAATTAATGTATTGATAGTGTAGTGTTAGGTTTAATTGTAACTTAGGTTAGGATTTATTTTACAGGTAATTTTGTAATTATTTTAACTAGGTAACTATTAAATAGTTATTAACTCTTTAATAGCTATTGTACCTGGTTAAAATAAGTACAATGTTGCCTGTAAAATAAATATTAATCCTAAAATAGCTACAATATAATTATTATTTATATTGTAGATATATATTAGGGTTTATTTTACAGGTAAGTATTTAGCTTTAAATAGGATTAATTTATTTAATAAGATTTATTTTATTTCATTAGATTTAAATTATATTTAACTTAGGGGGGTGTTAGGGTTAGACTTATCTTCAGGGGTTAATACATTTAATAGAGTAGCGGCGAGGTCTGGTCGGCAGATTAGGGGTTAATACTTGAAGTTAGGTGTCGGCGATGTTAGGGAGGGAAGATTAGGGGTTAATACTATTTATTATAGGGATTTTGAGTCAGGAGTGAGGCGGATTAGGGGTTAATACATTTATTATAGTAGCGGTGAGGTCCGGTCGGCAGATTAGGGGTTAATAAGTGTAGGTAGGTAGCGGCGACTTTGGGGGCGGCAGATTAGGGGTTAATAAATATAATATAGTGGTCGGCGGTGTTAGGGGCAGCAGATTAGGGGTACATAGGGAAAACGTAGGTTGCGGCGGTGTATGAAGCGGCAGATTAGGGGTTAATAATAATATGCAGGGGTCAGCGATAGCGGGGGCAGCAGATTAGGGGTTAATAAGTGTAAGGTTAGGGGTGTTTAGACTCGGGGTACATGTTAGGGTGTTAGGTGCAGACTTAGAAACTGTTTCCCCATAGGAAACAATGGGGCTGCGTTAGGAGCTGAACTGCCCCATTGTTTCCTATGGGGGAATCGTGCACAAGCACGTTTTTGAAGCTGGCCGCGTCCGTAAGCAACGCTGATATTGAGAGTTGCAGTGGCGGTAAATATGCCTGTACGCTCCCTTTTTGGAGCCTAATGCAGCCCTTCTGAGAACTCTAAATACCAGTGTTGTTTAAAAGGTGCAGGGGAAAAAAACACGCGTAGCTAACGCACCCCTTCTAACGCAAAACTCTAAATCTAGGCGTAAATTAATCTAATTTAAAAATAAATACTTACCTTTAAAATAAACCCTAATATAGCTACAATATAAGTAATAATTATATTGTAGCTATTTTAGGATTTATTTTTATTTTACAGGCAAATTTCAATTTATTTTAACTAGGTACAATAGCTATTAAATAGTTAATAACTATTTAATAGCTACCTAGTTAAAATAAAGAGAAATTTACCTGTAAAATAAAAACTAACCTAAGTTACAATTACACCTAACACTACACTATCATTAAATAAATTATTCCTATTTAAAACTAAATACTTTAAAATAAACCCTAAGATAGCTTCAATGTAATTAATAATTACATTGTAGCTATTTTAGGATTTATATTTCTTTTACAGGTAACTTTGTATTTATTTTAGCTAGTTAGAATAGTTATTAAATAGTTATTAACTATTTAATAACTACCTAGCTAAAAGAAATACAAAATTACCTGTAAAATAAATCCTAACCTAAGTTACAATTAAACCTAACACTACACTATCATTAAATTAATTAAATAAATTACCTACAAATAACTACAATTAAATACAATTAAATAAACTAACTAAAGTACAAAAAATAAAAAAACTAAGTTACAAAAAATAAAAAATAAAAAGTTACAAACATTTAAAAAAGATTACAACAATTTTAAGCTACTTACACCTAATCTAAGCCCCCTAATAAAATAACAAAGCCCCCCAAAATAAAAAAATGCCCTACCCTATTCTAAATTACGAAAGTTAACTGCTCTATTACCTTACCAGCCCTTAAAAGGGCCTTTTGCGGGGCATGCCCCAAAGAATTCAGCTCTTTTGCCTGTAAAAATAAAATACAACCCCCCCCACATTAAAACCCACCACCCACATACCCCTAATCTAACCCAAACCCCCCTTAAATAAACCTAACACTACCCCCCTGAAGATCATCCTACCTTTAGCCGTCTTCAGCCAGCCGACCACCGATGCAACAGAAGAAGACATCCGGAGCGGCAGAAGTCATCATCCAAGGGGCGCTGAAGAAGTCTTCCATCCAATTGAAGTCATCATCCAAGGGGCGCTGAAGAAGTCTTCCATCCGATAGAAGTCATCATCCAAGGGACGCTGAAGAAGTCTTCCATCCGATTGAAGTCAACATCCAGACGGCGTCTTCAATCTTCATCCATCCGGAGTGGAGCCATCTTCAGACGAGCCGACACGGAGCCATCTTCTTCCACCGACGACTGAACGACGAATGACGGTTCCTTTAAGTGATGTCATCCAAGATGGCGTCCCTCGAATTCCGAATGGCTGATAGGATTCTATCAGCCAATCGGAATTAAGGTAGGAAAAATCTGATTGGCTGATTAAATCAGCCAATCAGATTGAAGTTCAATCGGATTGGCTGATCCAATCAGTCAATCAGATTAAGCTCGCATTCTATTGGCTGTCCCGATCAGCTACGCGTGCTTTCCCCCCCCCCCCGCACCTTTTAAACAACGCTGGTATTGAGAGTTCTCAGAAGGGCTGCGTTAGGCTCCAAAAAGGGAGCGTACAGGCATATTTACTGCCACTGCAACTCAATACCAGCGGTGCTTACGGACGCGGCCAGCTTAAAAAACGTACTCGTGCACGATTCCCCTATAAGAAACAATGGGGCATTTTGAGCTGAAAAAAAACCTAACACCTGCAAAAAAGCAGCGTTCAGCTCCTAACGCAGCCCCATTGTTTCCTATGGAGAAACACTTCCTAAGTCTGCACCTAACACCCTAACATGTACCCCGAGTCTTAACACCCCTAGCCTTACACTTATTAACCCCTAATCTGCCGCCCCCGCTATCGCTGACCCCTGCATATTATTTTTTTTTATTTTTTGGGGGGGGGGGGCTTTGTTTTTTTTTTTAGGGGGCTTAGAGTAGGTGTAATTAGTTTAAAATTCTTGTAATCGTTTTTTATTTTTTGTAATTTAGTGTTTGTTTGTTTTTGTAATTTAGTTTAGTTTATTTATTTGTAGATAATTGTAGGTAGATTATTTAATTAATTTATTGATAGTGTAGTGTAGGTTTAATTGTAACTTAGGTTAGGTTTATAGGTAATTTTGTAATTATTTTAAATAGGTAGCTATTAAATAGTTATTAACTATTTAATAGCTATTGTACCTGGTTAAAATAAATACAAAGTTGCCTGTAAAATAAATATTAATCCTAAAATAGCTACAATATAATTATTATTTATATTGTAGCTATATTAGGGTTTATTTTACACGTAAGTATTTAGATTTAAATAGGAATAATTTATTTAATAAGATTTATTTTATTTCGTTAGATTTAAATTATATTTAACTAAGGGGGGTGTTAGGGTTAAACTTAGCTTTAGGGGTTAATACATTTATTAGAGTAGCAGCGAGGTCCGGTCGGCAGATTAGGGGTTAATACTTGAAGTTAGGTGTTGGCGATGTTAGGGAGGGCAGATTAGGGGTTAATACTATTTATTATAGGGTTTGCGAGGCGGGAGTGAGGCGGATTAGGGTTTAATACATTTATTATAGTAGCGGTGAGGTCCGGTCGGCAGATTAGGGGTTAATAATTGTAGGTAGGTAGCTGCGATGTTGGGGGGGGGGCAGATTAGGGGGTAATAAATATTATGTAGGGGTTGGCGATGTTAGGGGCAGCAGATTAGGGGTACATAGGGATAATGTAGGTTGAGGCGGTGTGCGGTCGGCAGATTAGGGGTTAAAAAAATTTAATAGAGTAGCGGCGATGTGGGGGGGCCTCGGTTTAGGGGTACATAGGTAGTTTATGGGTGTTAGTGTACTTTAGAGCACAGTAGTTAAGAGCTTTATGAACCGGCGTTAGCCCAGAAAGCTCTTAACTCCTGGCTTTTTTCTGCGGCTGGAGTCTTGTCGTTAGATTTCTAACGCTCACTTCAGCCAAGACTCTAAATACCGGCGTTAGAAAGATCCCATTGAAAATATAGGATACGCAATTGGCGTAAGGGGATCTGCGGTATGGAAAAGTTGCGGCTGGAAAATGAGCGTTAGACCCTTTCCTGACTGACTCTAAATACCAGCGGGCGGCCAAAACCAGCGTTAGGACCCCCTAATGCTGGTTTTGACGGCTAATGCAGAATTCTAAATCTAGGCGACAATTAATTTAATGATAGTGTAGTGTTAGGTTTAATTCCAACTTAGGTTAGGATTTATTTTACAGGTAAATTTGTTATTATTTTAACTAGGTAACTATTAAATAGTTCTTAACTATTTAATAGCTATTGTACCTGGTTAAAATAATTACAAAGTTGCCTGTAAAATAAATATTAATCCTAAAATAGCTATAATATAATTATAATTTATATTGTAGCTATATTAGGATTTATTTTACAGGTAAGTATTTAGCTTTAAATAGGAATAAGTTATTTAATAAGAGTTAATTTATTTCGTTAGATAAAAATTATATTTAACTTAGGGGGGTGTTAGTGTTAGGGTTAGACTTAGCTTTAGGGGTTAATCCATTTATTAGAATAGCGGTGAGCTCCGATCGGAAGTTTAGGGGTTAATAATTGAAGGTAGGTGTCGGCGATGTTAGGGAGGGCAGATTAGGGGTTAATACTATTTATGATAGGGTTAGTGAGGCGGATTAGGGGTTAATAACTTTATTATAGTAGCGCTCAGGTCCGCTCGGCAGATTAGGGGTTAATAAGTGTAGGTAGGTGTCGGCGACGTTGTGGGGGGCAGATTAGGGGTTAATAAGTGTAAGACTAGGGGTGTTTAGACTCGGGGTACATGTTAGAGTGTTAGGTGCAGACGTAGGAAGTGTTTCCCCATAGGAAACAATGGGGCTGCGTTAGGAGCTGAACGCTGCTTTTTTGCAGGTGTTAGGTTTTTTTTCAGCTCAAACAGCCCCATTGTTTCCTATGGGAGAATCGTGCACGAGCACGTTTTTTATGCCGGCCGCGTCCGTAAGCAGCTCTGGTATCGAGAGTTGCATTTGCGGTAAAAATGCTCTACGCTCCTTTTTTGGAGCCTAACGCAGCATTTGTTTGAACTCTCGATACCAGAGTTAAATTTATGGTGCGGCCAGAAAAAAACCCGCGGAGCGTTAACAGCCCTTTTACCGCCGAACTCTAAATCTAGGCCTTAGGGTTTATTTTACAGGTAAGTATTTAGTTTTAAATAGGAATAATTTATTTAATGATAGTGTAGTGTTAGGTGTAATTGTAACTTAGGTTAGTTTTTATTTTACAGGTAAATTTATTTTTATTTTAACTAGGTAGCTATTAAATAGTTATTAACTATTTAATAGCTATTGTACCTAGTTAAAATAATTTGAAATTTGCCTGTAAAATAAAAATAAATCCTAAAATAGCTACAATATAATTATTATTTATATTGTAGCTATCTTAGGGTTTATTTTAAAGGTAAATATTTAGTTTTAAATATGATTAATTTAGTTAATAAGAGTTATAATATTTAGCTGTATTTAATTAATATTTAAGTTAGGGGGGTGTTAGGGTTAGGGTTAGACTTAGGTTTAGGGGTTAATAATTTTATTATAGTTGCGGCGGTGTAGGGGGGGCAGGATAGGGGTTAATAAATTTATTATAGGTGGTGACGGTGTAGGGGGGCAGATTAGGGGTTAATAAGTTTAATATAGGTGGCGGCGGGGTCCGGGAGTGGCGGTTTAGTGGTTAAACAATTTATTTAGTTGCGGCGGGGTACGGGATCGGCAGGATATGGGTTAATAAATTTATTATAGGTGGCGGCGGTATAGGGGGGGCAGGATAGGGGTTAATAGGTGTTATGTAGGTGGCGGAGGGGTCCGGGAGCGGCAGTTTAGGGGTTAATCAGTTTATTAGAGTGGCGGTGGGCTCCGGGAGCGGTGGTTTAGGGGTTAATCAGTTTATTAGAGTGGCGGTGGGCTCCGGGAGCGGCTGATTAGGGGTTAATACATTTATAAGAGTTGCGGCGGGGTCTAGGAGTGGCGGTTTAGGGGTTAATAACTTTATTTAGTTGCGGGGGGCTCCGGGGGCGCCGGTATAGGGGGTAGAACAGTATAGTTAGTGTGGGTGCTTAGTGACAGCTTGTCAATAAAGCTTTAAAAAAGCCGAAGAGCAGCGAGATTGGATGAGTGATAACTATCACAGTCCGCTGCTCATCGCCCCGTACTTGGTGCGCGGCTTTTTGACAGCTTTATTGATAACTTTGGAGAGCGTATTCAGGTCCGCGGCGGCGATGTGAGGCGAGCTTAGGCGGGCGTATTGGGGCCGGCGATGGCAGGTAAGTAGACACGATAACTAGAGGCCATAGTCTCTCAGTTGCTCCTTGAAGTGCAGTGTTAAGACAAACCATTCACAGATACCATAATTCATTTCCATCCCAGATAACCTCTTGTCCTGCAGGGTCAGGGTGGAATCTGGATAGATCAACAATGACTGCCTGAGTACAATTTAACCCCTGCCATGGCTAACAAAAAAAGGCTGCATCCTGCATTGCACTGCTTAGATATAACCTGCAGTATTTTTTTGGAAGCCAAGGAGTTAAATAGTGCTTCCAATGCCAGGCCTTCCAAAGTTAGTGTCAGCTTGGCCCCCACACTTGACAGTTCAGAGCTTTACGTAGCTGACAAGCAATGAAAGGAGAAAAAAACTTACGGTGAAGTTAAAGGGAGATCTGGAATCTGCTGCTGTCTTGTGTCTCTGGCTCCTCTTACAGGTTCCAACCACGGCAAGTGTTTTTCTCCAGCCCAACCCGGCTCAGCACATAACTTGCATGCAAGTGAGGCACAGGTCTTTCATTCCCAGGACAGATTTAGCAAGAAGTGCAAAATGGCTGAAGTGCAGGCTAGATGAGGGGAACTTTTTTTAAACTACAGTTCCCGCTCCAGTGACAGAGCAGTCAGCGGGCACAAATTCCCATGCTCTCTCGCTGTATAGTCTGTGTTGTAGCGCACCAAAGCCTACATTTCCCAACATGTGCTGCACTCTGTAATAACGCATAGCGTAGTGCGACAGAAGCATTAAAAAAACTGGTGTGCTGTAATGGTGGATGGGGCCAAGGTAACTGGCGGCCCACCGGGCATTTGCCCGCTATGCCCTATGGTCAGTCCGGGCCTGGGTGAGAGTCTATAAGAATGCTGCTAGTACTACTATTTCCCTTGTGAGAGTCTATAAGAATGCTGCTAATACTACGATTTCCCTATTGAGAGTCTATAAGGATGCAGCTACTACTATTTTTTGGTGAGAGTCTGTAAGAATGCTGCTAGTACTACTATTTTCCTGGTGAGAGTCTATAAGAATGCTGCTAGTACTATTATTTCCTGGTGAGAGTCTATAAGAATGATGCTAGTACTACTATTTACCTCGTGAGACTGTAAAAAGAATGTTGCTAGCACTACTATGCTGTAATGGTGGATGGGGCCAAGGTAACTGGCGGCCCACCGGGCATTTGCCCGCTAGGCCCTATGGTCAGTCCGGGCCTGGGTGAGAGTCTTTAAGAATGCTGCTAGTACTACTATTTCCCTTGTGAGAGTCTATAAGAATGCTGCTAATACTACAATTTCCCTGGGAGAGTCTATAAGGATGCAGCTCCTACTATTTTTTGGTGAGAGTCTGTAAGAATGCTGCTAGTACTACTATTTCCCTGGTGAGATTCTAAAAAAGAATGCTGCTAGTACTACTATTTCCCTGGTGAGAGTCTATAAGAATGCTGCTAGTACTACTATTTCCCTGGTGAGAGTCTATAAGAATGCTGCTAGTACTACTATTTCCCTGGTGAGAGTCTTTAAGAATGCTGCTAGTACTACTATTTCCCTGGTGTGAATCTATAAGAATGATGCTAGTACTATTATTTCCCGGGTGAATGCCTATAAGAATGCTGTTAGTATTACTATTTCCCTGGTGAGAGTCTATAAGAAACTGCTAGTACTACTATTTCCCTGGTGAGAGTCTATAAGAATGTTGCTAGTACTACTATATCCCTAGTGAGAGTCTATAAGAATGCTGCTAGTAATACAATTTCCCTGGTGAGAGTATATAAGAATGTTTCTAGTACAACTATTTCCATGGTGAGAGTCTATAATAATGCTGCTAGTACTACTATTTCCCAGGTGAGAGTCTTTAAGAATGCTGCTAGTACTACTATTTCCCTGGTGAGAGTCTATAAGAATGCTGCTAGTACTATTATTTCCCTGGTGAGAGTCTATAAGAATGCTGCTAGTACTACTATTTCCCTGGTGAGAGTCTTTAAGAATTCTGCTAGTACTACTATTTCCCTGGTGAGAGTCTATAAGAATGCTGCTAGTACTACTATTTCCCTGGTGAGAGTCTATAAGAATGCTGCCTGTACTACTATTTCCCTGGTGAGAGTCTATAAGAATGATGCTAGTACTACTATTTCCCTGTGAGTGTCTATAAGAATGCTGTCATTCCTACTATTTCCCTAATGAGAGTCTATAAGGATGCTGCTAGTGCTACTATTTCCCTGGTGAGAGTCTATAAGAATGCTGCTAGTATTACTATTTCCCTGGTGAGAGTCTATAAGAATGCTGCTAGTACCACTATTTCCCTGGTGAGAGACTATAAGAATGCTGCTAGTACTACTATTTCCCTAGGGAATCTATAAGATGCTGCTAGTACTACTATTTCCCTGGTGAGAGTCTATAAGAATGCTGCTAGTTCTACTATATCCCTAGTGAGACTCTATAAGAATGCTGCTAGTACTACTATTTCCCTGGTGACAGTCTATAAGAATGCTGCCTGTACTACTATTTCCAGATTGAGCATCTATAAGAATGCTGCTAGTGTTACTATTTCTCTGGTTAGAGTCTATAAGAATGCTGCTAGTATTACTATTTGTCTGGTGAGAGTCTATAAGACTGTTGCTAGTACTATTTCCCTAGGGAGTCTATAAGAATGCTGCTAGTACTACTATTTCCCTGGTGATAGTCTATAATAATGCTGCTAGTACTACTATTTCCCTGGTGAGAAGCTATAAGAATGCTGCTAGTACTACTATTTCCCTGGTGAGAGTCTATAAGAATGCTGCTAGTATTACTATTTCCCTGGTGAGAGTCTATAAGAATGCTGCTAGTACCACTATTTCCCTGGTGAGAGACTATAAGAATGCTGCTAGTACTACTATTTCCCTAGGGAGTCTATAAGATGCTTCTAGTACTAAGTGTATGCTATGTAGTGTGTGTGTGTATCTGTATGTATAAGTGTATGCTATGTAGTGTGTGTGTATCTGCATGTATAAGTTTATGCTATGTAGTGTATGTGTATCTGCATGTGTAAGTGTATGCTATGTAGTGTGTGTGTATCTGCATGTATAAGTGTATGCTATGTAGTGTGTGTGTATCTGCATGTATAAGTGTATGCTATGTAGTGTGTGTGTATCTGCCTGTATAAGTGTATGCTATGTAGTGTGTGTGTATCTGCCTGTATTAGTGTATGCTATGTAGTGTGTGTGTATCTGCATGTATAAGTGTATGCTATGTAGTGTGTGTGTGTATCTGCCTGTATAAGTGTATGCTATGTAGTGTGTATGTATCTGCATGTATAAGTTTATGCTATGTAGTGTATGTGTATCTGCATGTATAAGTGTATGCTATGTAGTGTGTGTGTATCTGCATGTATAAGTTTATGCTATGTAGTGTATGTGTATCTGCATGTGTAAGTGTATGCTATGTAGTGTGTGTGTATCTGCATGTATAAGTGTATGCTATGTAGTGTGTGTGTATCTGCATGTATAAGTGTATGCTATGTAGTGTGTGTGTATCTGCATGTATAAGTTTATGCTATGTAGTGTATGTGTATCTGCATGTATAAGTGTATGCTATGTAGTGTGTGTGTATCTGCATGTATAAGTGTATGCTATGTAGTGTGTATGTATCTGCATGTGTAAGTGTATGCTATGTAGTGTGTATGTATCTGCATGTGTAAGTGTATGCTATGTAGTGTGTGTGTATCTGCATGTATAAGTGTATGCTATGTAGTGTGTGTGTATCTGCATGTATAAGTGTATGCTATGTAGTGTGTGTGTATCTGCATGTATAAGTGTATTCTATGTAGTGTGTGTGTGTATCTGCATGTGTAAGTGTATGCTATGTAGTGTGTGTGTATGTGCATGTATAAGTGTATGCTATGTAGTGTGTGTGTATCTGCATGTATAAGTGTATGCTATGTAGTGTGTATGTATCTGCATGTATACGTGTATGCTATGTAGTGTCTGTGTATCTGCCTGTATAAGTGTATGCTATGTAGTGTGTGTATGTGTACATAGCATGTATAAGTGTATGCTATGTAGTGTGTGTGTATCTGCATGTGTAAGTGTATGCTATGTAGTGTGTGTATCTGCATGTATAAGTGTAAGGGTTACTGTCTCTTTAAGGCTGTTGTGCATGTGAATTCTCATCTCATTGGTTACCTCTATATATTTCATCATTTCCTGCTGCACTTTGCTTAGTTTTTTGGTAGTAAGACTACATTTAAACCTGAGCTAAACTTAAAGTGAATGTAAATTTTGATGTTTAAGTGCCCGGTTTTTAAAACTTAGTTTAAAAACAGGGGCACTTTAATTCATCAAAATTTACATTTCACTCCTGTTGTGACAAAAAACTTACCTTTTAAACTTCACAGCAGCTGCTGCTTCCTCCAGTCTCACAAGCCATTTCTGATGTCAGAAATGATTGATAGGTCATCCTCCAATCACAGATTCCCCCCCGGGGGATTCAGTGTCTGATTCATTGCTGTGATTGGATGAAGCCGGATACCTCATTTTAGACCCAGGAAGAGGCTTTGAAATGGGTGGAGGAAGCTGGAGCTGCTGTGAAGATTAAAAAGTAAGTTTATTTTCACAACAGGAGTGAAATGAAAATATTGATGAATTAAAGTGCCCCTGTTTTTAATCAAAGTTTTAAAAACCGGGCACTTTAGCATTAAAATTTACATTCACTTTAAGGATATCTTTACATTTTTCCAGCCTGACTCATAGCATTTGTGGCAAACTGAACTAACGTTTACATTCTGGGAAGCTTGCCAACACTCTCATACAAAGTATCCAGTTACGGACTCACTTCAAGCATAACCTAGGATTGATACAAATGTTGCAATTTCCTTGCTACGGAGCTCTCAGTGTGTTTCAATAAAGTGCCTGTAAATATTTCCCTGCATTTCCACTGACAACTTGGATGTTATACACTGAAACTGAATAGAGATTGGAATTCAGAGACTCCCCAGCTGCAGTAAGGACACTCCTCAATTCAGCTGACCACAGGATTGGAAATCCCATCAAGCTGCAAGTAGTTTCATTTTCACTTCTCACTGTTTGTGTCACGCTGTTCAGCAGCACTCATCTCACAGATACTGTTTCCTGAAATTACTCTCATGCTGTGTGTGCTTGTCAGTTATTTACCTAACTAAGAGGAGCTGCAGCCTATCTAACTATACTCCTGGATATTACTCTCATGCTGTGTGTGCGTGTCAGTTATTTACCTAACTAAGAGGAGCTGCAGCCTATCTAACTATACTCCTGGATATTACTCTCATGCTGTGTGTGCGTGTCAGTTATTTACCTAACTAAGAGGAGCTGCAGCCTATCTCACTATACTCCTGGATATTACTCTCATGCTGTGAATGCTTGTCAGTTATTTACCTAACTAAGAGGAGCTGCAGCCTATCTCACTATACTCCTGGATATTACTCTCATGCTGTGTGTGCTTGTCAGTTATTTACCTAACTAAGAGGAGCTGCAACCTATCTAACTATACTCCTGGATATTACTCTCATGCTGTGTGTGCGTGTCAGTTATTTACCTAACTAAGAGGAGCTGCAGCCTATCTCACTATACTCCTGGATATTACTCTCATGCTGTGTGTGCTTGTCAGTTATTTACCTAACTAAGAGGAGCTGCAACCTATCTAACTATACTCCTGGATATTACTCTCATGCTGTGTGTGCGTGTCAGTTATTTACCTAACTAAGAGGAGCTGCAGCCTATCTCACTATACTCCTGGATATTACTCTCATGCTGTGTGTGCTTGTCAGTTATTTACCTAACTAAGAGGAGCTGCAACCTATCTAACTATACTCCTGGATATTACTCTCATGCTGTGTGTGCGTGTCAGTTATTTACCTAACTAAGAGGAGCTGCAACCTATCTCACTATACTCCTGGGTATTACTCTCATGCTGTGAATGCTTGTCAGTTATTTACCTAACTAAGAGGAGCTGCAACCTATCTAACTATACTCCTGGATATTACTCTCATGCTGTGTGTGCGTGTCAGTTATTTACCTAACTAAGAGGAGCTGCAGCCTATCTCACTATACTCCTGGATATTACTCTCATGCTGTGTGTGCTTGTCAGTTATTTACCTAACTAAGAGGAGCTGCAACCTATCTCACTATACTCCTGGGTATTACTCTCATGCTGTGAATGCTTGTCAGTTATTTACCTAACTAAGAGGAGCTGCAACCTATCTCACTATACTCCTGGATATTTCTCCATGCTGTGAGTGCTTGTCAGTTATTTACCTAACTAAGAGGAGCTGCAACCTATCTCACTATACTCCTGGATATTTCTCCATGCTGTGAGTGCTTGTCAGTTATTTACCTAACTAAGAGGAGCTGCAACCTATCTCACTATACTCCTGGATATTACTCTCATGCTGTGTGTGCTTGTCAGTTATTTACCTAACTAAGAGGAGCTGCAACCTATCTCACTATACTCCTGGATATTACTCTCATGCTGTGTGTGCTTGTCAGTTATTTACCTAACTAAGAGGAGCTGCAACCTATCTCACTATACTCCTGGATATTACTCTCATGCTGTGTGTGCTTGTCAGTTATTTACCTAACTAAGAGGAGCTGCAACCTATCTCACTATACTCCTGGTTATTTCTCCATGCTGTGTGTGCGTGTCAGTTATTTACCTAACTAAGAGGAGCTGCAACCTATCTCACTATACTCCTGGATATTACTCTCATGCTGTGTGTGCTTGTCAGTTATTTACCTAACTAAGAGGAGCTGCAGCCTATCTCACTATACTCCTGGATATTACTCTCATGCTGTGTGTGCGTGTCAGTTATTTACCTAACTAAGAGGAGCTGCAACCTAACTCACAAAACTCCTGGATATTACTCTCATGCTGTGTGTGCTTGTCAGTTATTTACCTAACTAAGAGGAGCTGCAGCCTATCTCACTATACTCCTGGATATTACTCTCATGCTGTGAATGCTTGTCAGTTATTTACCTAACTAAGAGGAGCTGCAGCCTATCTCACTATACTCCTGGATATTACTCTCATGCTGTGAATGCTTGTCAGTTATTTACCTAACTAAGAGGAGCTGCAGCCTATCTCACTATACTCCTGGATATTACTCTCATGCTGTGTGTGCTTGTCAGTTATTTACCTAACTAAGAGGAGCTGCAACCTAACTCACTAAACTCCTGGGTATTACTCTCATGCTGTGTGTGCTTGTCAGTTATTTACCTAACTAAGAGGAGCTGCAACCTAACTCACTAAACTCCTGGGTACTTCTCCATGCTGTGTGTGCTTGTCAGTTATTTACCTAACTAAGAGGAGCTGCAGCCTATCTCACTATACTCCTGGATATTACTCTCATGCTGTGAATGCTTGTCAGTTATTTACCTAACTAAGAGGAGCTGCAACCTAACTCACTAAACTCCTGGGTATTACTCTCATGCTGTGAATGCTTGTCAGTTATTTACCTAACTAAGAGGAGCTGCAACCTATCTCACTATACTCCTGGGTACTGATTTTTTCTAAAGTTTTATGGACTGATGAAATGAGACTGAGTCTTGATGGGCCAGATGGATGGGCCCGTGGCTGGATTGGTAAAGGGCAGAGAGCTCCAGTCCGACTCAGACGCCAGCAAGGTGGAGGTGGAGTACTGGTTTGGGCTGGTATCATCAAAGATGAGCTTGTGGGGCCTTTTCGGGTTGAGGATGGAGTCAAGCTCAACTCCCAGTCCTACTGCCAGTTTCTGGAAGACACCTTCTTCAAGCAGTGGTACAGGAAGAAGTCTGCATCCTTCAAGAAAAACATGATTTTCATGCAGGACAATGCTCCATCACACGCTTCCAAGTACTCCACAGCGTGGCTGGCAAGAAAGGGTATAAAAGAAGAAAATCTAATGACATGGCCTCCTTGTTCACCTGATCTGAACCCCATTGAGAACCTGTGGTCCATCATCAAATGTGAGATTTACAAGGAGGGAAAACAGTACACCTCTCTGAACAGTGTCTGGGAGGCTGTGGTTGCTGCTGCACGCAATGTTGATGGTGAACAGATCAAAACACTGACAGAATCCATGGATGGCAGGCTTTTGAGTGTCCTTGCAAAGAAAGGTGGCTATATTGGTCACTGATTTGTTTTTGTTTTGTTTTTGAAAGTCAGAAATGTATATTTGTGAATGTTGAGATGTTATATTGGTTTCACTGGTAAAAATAAATAATTGAAATGGGTATATATTTGTTTTTTGTTAAGTTGCCTAATAATTATGCACAGTAATAGTCACCTGCACACCCAGTTATCCCCCTAAAATAGCTATAACTAAAAACAAACTAAAAACTACTTCCAAAACTATTCAGCTTTGATATTAATGAGTTTTTTGGGTTCATTGAGAACATGGTTGTTGTTCAATAATAAAATTAATCCTCAAAAATACAACTTGCCTAATAATTCTGCCCTCCCTGTATATATGTATATACACATAGTAACACATAAATATATATGTATATACACATAATAACACATAAATATATATCTATATACACATACTAACACATAAATATATATGTACATACACATACTAGCACATAAATATATATGTATATACACATAATAACACATAAATATATATGTATATACACACACTAACACATAAATATATATGTATATACACATAATAACACATAAATATATATGTATATACACATAATAACACATAAATTTATATGTATATACACATAATAACACATAAATAAATATGTACATACACATAATAACACATAAATATATCTGTATATACACATAATAACACATACATATATATGTATATACACATAATAACACATAAATATATATGTATATACACATAATAACACATAAATATATATGTACATACACATAATAACACATAAATATATCTGTATATACACATAATAACACATAAATATATATGTATATACACATAGTAACACATAAATATATATGTATATACACATACTAACACATAAATATATATGTATATACACATAGTAACACATAAATATATATGTATATACACATACTAACACATAAATATATATGTATTTACACATACTAACACATAAATATAAATGTATATACACATAGTAACACATAAATATATATGTATATACACATAGTAACACATAAATATATATGTATATACACATAATAACACATAAATATATCTGTATATACACATAATAACACATACATATATATGTATATACACATAGTAACACATAAATATATATGTATTTACACATACTAACACATAAATATAAATGTATATACACATAGTAACACATAAATATATACAGGGAGTGCAGAATTATTAGGCAAGTTGTATTTTTGAGGATTAATTTTATTATTGAACAACAACCATGTTCTCAATGAACCCAAAAAAACTCATTAATATCAAAGCTGAATAGTTTTGGAAGTAGTTTTTAGTTTGTTTTTAGTTATAGCTATTTTAGGGGGATATCTGTGTGTGCAGGTGACTATTACTGTGCATAATTATTAGGCAACTTAACAAAAAACAAATATATACCCATTTCAATTATTTATTTTTACCAGTGAAACCAATATAACATCTCAACATTCACAAATATACATTTCTGACATTCAAAAACAAAACAAAAACAAATCAGTGACCAATATAGTCACCTTTCTTTGCAAGGACACTCAAAAGCCTGCCATCCATGGATTTTGTCAGTGTTTTGATCTGTTCACCATCAACATTGCGTGCAGCAGCAACCACAGCCTCCCAGACACTGTTCAGAGAGGTGTACTGTTTTCCCTCCTTGTAAATCTCACATTTGATGATGGACCACAGGTTCTCAATTGGGTTCAGATCAGGTGAACAAGGAGGCCATGTCATTAGATTTTCTTCTTTTATACCCTTTCTTGCCAGCCACGCTGTGGAGTACTTGGACGCGTGTGATGGAGCATTGTCCTGCATGAAAATCATGTTTTTCTTGAAGGATGCAGACTTCTTCCTGTACCACTGCTTGAAGAAGGTGTCTTCCAGAAACTGGCAGTAGGACTGGGAGTTGAGCTTGACTCCATCCTCAACCCGAAAAGGCCCCACAAGCTCATCTTTGATGATACCAGCCCAAATCAGTACTCCACCTCCACCTTGCTGGCGTCTGAGTCGGACTGGAGCTCTCTGCCCTTTACCAATCCAGCCACGGGCCCATCCATCTGGCCCATCAAGACTCACTCTCATTTCATCAGTCCATAAAACTTTAGAAAAAAATCAGTCTTGAGATATTTCTTGGCCCAGTCTTGACGTTTCAGCTTGTGTGTCTTGTTCATTGGTGGTCGTCTTTCAGCCTTTCTTACCTTGGCCATGTCTCTGAGTATTGCACACCTTGTGCTTTTGGGCACTCCAGTGATGTTGCAGCTCTGAAATATGGCCAAACTGGTGGCAAGTGGCATCTTGGCAGCTGCACGCTTGACTTTTCTCAGTTCATGGGCAGTTATTTTGCGCCTTGGTTTTTCCACACGCTTCTTGCGACCCTGTTGACTATTTTGAATGAAACGCTTGATTGTTCGATGATCACGCTTCAGAAGCTTTGCAATTTTAAGAGTGCTGCATCCCTCTGCAAGATATCTCACTATTTTTGACTTTTCTGAGCCTGTCAAGTCCTTCTTTTGACCCATTTTGCCAAAGGAAAGGAAGTTGCCTAATAATTATGCACACCTGATATAGGGTGTTGATGTCATTAGACCACACCCCTTTTCATTACAGAGATGCACATCACCTAATATGCTTAATTGGTAGTAGGCTTTCGAGCCTATACAGCTTGGAGTAAGACAACATGCATAAAGAGGATGATGTGATCAAAATACTCATTTGCCTAATAATTTTGCACTCCCTGTATGTATATACACATAGTAACACATAAATATATATGTATATACACATACTAACATAAAAATATATATGTATATACACATACTAACACATAAATATATATGTATATACACATAATAACACATAAATATATATATGTATATACACATAGTAACACATAAATATATATGTATATACACATAATAACAATATATACACATAGTAACACATAAATATATATGTATATACACATAGTAACACATAAATATATATGTATATACACATACTAACACATAAATATATATGTATATACACATAGTAACCCATAAATATATATGTATATACACATAGTAACACATAAATATATATGTATATACACATATAATTACACATAAATATATATGTATATACAAATAACACATAAATATATAGGTATATACACATAATAATACATAAATATATATGTATATACACATAATAACACATAAATATATATGTATATACAAATAACACATACATATATATGTATATACAAATAACACATAAATATATATGTATATACACTTAATAACACATAAATATATATGTATATACACATAGTAACACATAAATATATATGTATATACACATAGTAACACATAAATATATAGGTATATACACATAATAATACATAAATATATAGGTATATACACATAATAACACATAAATATATATGTATATACACATACTAACACATAAATATATATGTATATACACATAATAACACATAAATATATATGTATATACACATACTAACACATAAATATATATGTATATACACATACTAACACATAAATATATATGTATATACACATAATAACACATAAATATATATGTATATACACATAGTAACACATAAATATATCTGTATATACACACTAACACATAAATATATATGTATATACACATAGTAACACATAAATATATATGTATATACACATAATAACACATAAATATATATGTATATACAAATAACACATAAATATATATGTATATACAAATAACACATAAATATATAGGTATGTACACATAATAATACATAAATATATATGTATATACACATACTAACACATAAAAATATGTCAGTAAATTTATAAAAATCTCATTTACTCTCCAAATAATATGTGAGTATAGGGAAGGGTTATAACTTGATATATTTAACAATCTTTCTTTAAACTAAACCCACAATCAAATATGCATATACTAATACAATAAAATTAATATAAATATCTGAATTCTTTATTATTAGTAAATAAATATGAACACATTTATATAAAATATGTATATTAAAATATGAGTCAACACTATACACGTTTAAAAACTATTAAAATATGCTATGCAGAGTTCATACACGTTTACCTTTAGGACTGGCCTTATTCACAATAGCCTTTCATTCAGAGTTGCATTTAAAATATCCCAGTGAGACTTAAAATAACAGCTACTAATATTCAGCAATACCATTAACAGTGTTAAGAAACAATTGGACAATATATATATATATATATATATATATATATATATATATATATACTCTATATATAACTGCAATTGATTCTAATACAATTCTAATTTAAAACAACAGAAATTAGCATGCAAGAGACATAGGTTTAACAATATACAGACTGTTAATATAAATTAAATATAAACTGCTCTTTATAAATCTCTCAACTATACTTTAAACTACAGCTATTATGCATATATCTGTGTTAAAATATTAATTGCAACCCTCTTTCTTTTTATATATATATATATATATATATGTTACCAAAAGGACCAAAATTGATAGTTCAGTTACCAAGGATTCCTTGTTTCATCTCAGAAAATAAATAAGTAAATTTTGCAATCAATGAGAAAAAGGTAGATCAGCTTGCTCAGAATGAATGTATTTCGAACGCCCAGCAGTAGATCATTCAATTCAGCAAAATCTGTGTCCTCTTTCTCTCTCCTGCTTAATACTTATATAAGTTTTTTACTCATTGATGAAATCATGGGAGTGGCCCTACGAGATCTGACCATCCCATTGGTGAGATGAGATGTCTATTTGGATTGGCCCTCGGTCACCATGGAAACGCATCCTTTAAACAGTTAAGTCTCTTACATGTCCTACTGGATTCTGGCCACTCGGGGGCAGCAGACACATACAAACAGATTCACCTGAACATTTCTAACAGTAAAAAAGATTATTTCTTTAAAATATGTAATAACGGCCATAATTTCTTGCATGAATCCTTCACAATATTAATTTTAGATAGGGTAGTATATTATGAATTTTCTGATAATTTCTATACCAAATACCATTATATTATATTAAAGCCATTTATACTGCTAACTATTCAAGATTAATAGCATTTATACATCTGTTATATTTTCAGAGCTGTGTCTAAACTTTCACAAGCATCTAGTATATAATTATATGACATTATTCAGATATCCCATGCAGGCACTCCATCTGAATAATAGAAAAATTATGTTACATATAATTAAACAATGGGATTATTACAGTTTTGAATCTATTTTTCATATACCTATTCACTGCAGCAATTATTTAATTAATATAATATGCTGTCTAAATATATGTATATGTATATATATATATATATATATATATATATATATATATATATATATATATATATACACACGTATTAATTTCTTTGCTGTCTTTTAACATTAGGTTTATTTAAATTGCCTTTTAATCTATTACAAAAATTTTAATTCATTTTCCATATATATTCATGTGTTTATATTTAATATCACATAACTAGACAGTCTCATATCCATTAAAATATATATATATATATATATATATATATATATATATATATATATGTATATATATTTTATCCTAGAAGTATATTTTATTTGAAATCTGAATACAGTTGTTCCTATAATTTTCATTAGATTTCTGGAGAACACAGAGAATAAAAAGAATGTTTTTATTTATTTTATTTTTTTGTAGTCCATGGCTCAGTGCTTGTATATTTGACCCAGCAGGGATTACTTAACAAGTCTATCACCTAGATTTAGAGTTTGGCGTTAGCCGTCAAAACCAGCGTTAGGGGGTCCTAACGCTGTTTTTGGCCGCACGCTGGTATTTAGAGTCAGTCAGGAAAGGGTCTAACACTCACTTTGCAGCCGCGACTTTTCCATACAGCAGATCCCCCTACGCAATTTGCGTATCCTATCTTTTCAATGGGATCTTTCTAACGCTGGTATTTAGAGTCTTGGCTGAAGTGAGCGTTAGAAATCTAACGACAAGACTCCAGCCGCAGAGAAAAGCCAGGAGTTGAGAGTTTTCTGGGCTAACGCCAGTTCATAAAGCTCTTAACCACTGTGCTCTAAAGTACACTAAAACCCATAAACTACCTATGTACCCCTAAACCGAGGCCCCCCCACATCGCCGCCACTCTAATAAAAAGTTTTAACCCCTAATCTGCCGACCGCACACCACCACAACCTACGGTATCCCTATGTACCCCAAATCTGCTGCCCCTAACACCGCCGACACGTACATAATATTTATTAACCCATAATCTGCCGCCCCCAACGTCGCCGCCACCTACCTACAATTATTAACCTCACCGCTACTATAATAAAGTTATTAACCCCTAATCCGCCTCACTCCCGCCTCAATAACCCTATAATAAATTTTATTAACCCCTAATCTGCCGACCGGACCTCGCCGCTACTATAATAAATGTATTAACCCATAAAGCTAAGTCTAACCCTAACACTAACACCCCCCTAAGTTAAAATAAATCCTAACCTAAGTTACAATTAAACCTAACACTACACTATCAATAAATTAATTAAATAAACTACCTACAATTATCTACAATTAAACCTAACACTACACTATCAATAAATAAATTAAATACAAATAAATACAATAACTAAGTTACAAAAAATAAAAAAATATTTACAAACATTATAAAAATATTACAACAATTTTAAGCTAATTACACCTACTCTAAACCCCTTAATAAAATAACAAAGCCCCTCAAAATAAAAAAATGCCCTACCCTATATAAAATACAAATAGAAAAGCTCTTTTACCTTACCAGCCCTTAAAAGGGCCTTTTGCGGGGCATGCCCCAAAGAATTCTGCTCTTTTGCCTGTAAAAAAAACATACAATATCCCCCCACCAACATTACAACCCACCACCCACATACCCCTAATCTAACCCAAACCCGCCTTAAATAAACCTAACACTAAGCCCCTGAAGATCTTCCTACCTTGTCTTGACCATGCCGGGTATCACCGATCGGTCCAGAGGAGGCTCCGAAGTCTTCATCCAACCCCAAGCGGGGGCTGAAGAGATCCATCATCGGGCTGAAGAGGTCCATCATCGGGCTGAAGTCTTGATCCAAGCGGCGGCTGAAGAGGTCCATCATCGGGCTGAAGTCTTCTATCAAGTGGCATCTTCAATCTTCTTTCTTCCGGATCCATCTTCATCCCGCCGATGCGGAACATCCATCCTGCCTGACGACTTCCCGACGAATGACGGTTCCTTTAAATGACGTCATCCATGATCAGCCAATCGGAATTAAGGTAGGAAAATTCTGATTGGCTGATGGAATCAGCCAATCAGATTCAAGTTCAATCCGATTGGCTGATCCAATCAGCCAATCAGATTGAGCTTGCATTCTATTGGCTGATCGGAACAGCCAATAGAATGCAAGCTCAATCTGATTGGCTGATTCCATCAGCCAATCAGAATTTTCCTACCTTAATTTTCCTACCTTAATTCCTATCAGCCAATCGGAATTCAAGGGACGCCATCTTGGATGACGTCATTTAAAGGAACCGTCATTCGTCGGGAAGTCGTCGGGCAGGATGGATGTTCCGCGTCGGTGGGATGAAGATGGATCTGGAAGAAAGAAGATTGAAGATGCCGCTTGATAGAAGACTTCAGCCCGATGATGGACCTCTTCAGCCGCCGCTTGGATCAAGACTTCAGCCCGATGATGGTCCTCTTCAGCCGCCGCTTGGATCAAGACTTCAGCCCGATGATGGACCTCTTCAGCCCGATGATAGATCTCTTCAGCCCCCGCTTGAGCTTGGATGAAGACTTTGGAGCCTCCTCTGGACCGATCGGTGATACACCTCATGGTGAAGACAAGGTAGGAAGATCTTCAGGGGCTTACTGTTAGGTTTATTTAAGGGGGGTTTGGGTTAGATTAGGGTTATGTGGGTGTTGGGTTGTAATGTTGGTGGGGGGGTATTGTATGGTTTTTTTTCCAGGCAAAAGAGCAGAATTCTTTGGGGCATGCCCCGCAAAAGGCCCTTTTAAGGGCTGGTAAGGTAAAAGAGCTTTTCTATTTGTATTTTAGAATAGGCTAGGGCATTTTTTTATTTTGGGGGGCTTTGTTATTTTATTAGGGGGCTTAGAGTAGGTGTAATTAGCTTAAAATTGTTGTAATATTTTTATAATGTTTGTAAATATTTTTTTATTTTTTGTAACTTAGTTCTTTTTTTATTTTTTGTACTTTAGTTAGTGTATTTATTTGTATTTAATTTATTTATTGATAGTGTAGTGTTAGGTTAAATTGTAGATAATTGTAGGTATTTTATTTAATTAATTTATTGATAGTGTAGTGTTAGGTTTAATTGTAACTTAGGTTAGGATTTATTTTACAGGTAATTTTGTAATTATTTTAACTAGGTAGCTATTAAATAGTTAATAACTATTTAATAGCTATTGTACCTGGTTAAAATAAATACAAAGTTGCCTGTAAAATAAATATAAATCCTAAAATAGCTACAATATAATTATGATTTATATTGTAGTTATATTAGGGTTTATTTTAGAGGTAAGTATTTAGCTTTAAATAGGATTAATTTATTTAATAAGAGTTAATTAAGAGTTAATTAATAGTTAATAATTATATTTAACTTAGGGGGGTGTTAGTGTTAGACTTAGCTTTAGGGGTTAATAAATTTATTAGAGTAGCGGTGAGGTCCGGTCGGCAGATTAGGGGTTAATAATTGTAGGTAGGTAGCGGCGACATTGGGGGCAGCAGATTAGGGGTTAATATATATAATATAGGGGTCGGCGGTGTTAGGGGCAGCAGATTAGGGGTACATAGGGATAATGTAGGTTGCGGCGGTTGCGGCGGTGTACGGAGCGGCAGATTAGAGGTTAATAATAATATACAGGGGTCAGCGATAGCGGGGGCGGCAGATTAGGGGTTAATAAGTTTAAGGTTAGGGGTGTTTAGACTCTGGGTATATGTTAGGGTGTTAGGTGCAGACTTAGGAAGTGTTTCCCTATAGGAAACAATGGGGCTGCGTTAGGAGCTGAACGCTGCTTTTTTGCAGGTGTTAGGTTTTTTTTCAGCTCAAACAGCCCCATTATTTCCTATGGGGGAATCGTGCATGAGCACGTTTTTTAAGCTGGCCGCGTCCGTAAGCACCGCTGGTATTGAGAGTTGCAGTGGTGGTAAATATGCTATACGTTCCCTTTTTGGAGCCTAACGCAGCCCTTCATTGAACTCTAAATACCAGCGGTATTTAAAAGGTGCGGGAGAAAAAAAGCACGCGTAGCTAACGCACCCCATTGGCCGCAGAACTCTAAATCTAGTGGTATGTTAATTATCAGTTCCTAGGGATTTTGACTAGCTTATCTAGTTTATGCTGTATATATATATGTATATACACATAATAACACATGAATATATATGCATATACACATACTAACACATAAATATATATGTATATACACATAGTAACACATAAATATATATGTATATACACACACTAACACATAAATATATATGTATATACACATAGTAACACATAAATATATATGTATATACACATACTAACACATAAATATATATGTATATACACATACTAACACATAAATATATATGTATATACACATAATAACACATAAATATATATGTATATACACATAGTAACACATAAATATATCTGTATATACACATAGTAACACATAAATATATATATATATATACACATACTAACACATAAATATTTATGTATATAACATAATAACACATAAATATATATGTATATACACATAGTAACAAATACATATATATGTATATACGCATAATAACATGAATATATATGTATATACACATACTAACACAAATATATATATGTATATAAACATAGTAACACATAAATATATATGTATATAAACATAGTAATACATAAATATATATGTATATACACATAGTAACACATAAATATATATGTATATACACATACTAACACATAAATATATATCTATATACACATAGTAACACATACATATATATGTATATACACATAATAACACATAAATATATAGGTATATACACATAATAATACATAAATATAGATGTATATACACATAGTAACACATAAATATATATGTATATACACATACTAACACATAAATATATATGTATATACACATACTAACACATAAATATATATGTATATACACATAATAACACATAAATATATATGTATATACACATACTAACACATAAATATATATGTATATACACATAGTAACACATAAATATATATGTATATACACATAATAACACATAAATATATATGTATATACACATAGTAACACATAAATATATATCTATATACACATACTAACACATAAATATATATGTATATACACATAATAACACATAAATATATAGGTATATACACATAATAACACATAAATATATCTGTATATACACATACTAACACATAAATATATATGTATATACACATAATAACACATAAATATATATGTATATACACATACTAACACATAAATATATATGTATATACACATACTAACACATAAATATATATGTATATACACATAATAACACATAAATATATCTGTATATACACATACTAACACATAAATATATATGTATATACACATAATAACACATAAATATATAGGTATATACACATAATAATACATAAATATATATGTATATACACATAGTAACACATAAATATATATGTATATACACATAATAACACATAAATATATAGATATATACACGTAATAATACATAAATATATAGGTATATACACATACTAACACATAAATATATATGTATATACACATAATAACACATAAATATATAGGTATATATACATACTAACACATAAATATATATGTATATACACATAGTAACACATAAATATATATGTATATACACATAGTAACACATAAATATATATGTATATACACATAGTAACACATAAATATATATGTATATACACATAGTAACACATAAATATATATGTATATACACATACTAACACATAAATATATATGTATATACACATACTAACACATAAATATATATGTATATACACATACTAACACATAAATCTATATGTATATACACATAGTAACACATAAATATATATATGTATATAATACATAACAATAGCTTATACAATCGTGATATATACACTGCAACCAATATGTGCAAAACCAATATTGTAGTATACTACTATACACAAGATGTCAAATCTTGGGGATTAATTAATAATAAATTCTAAATCATAAATTATGAATTATAAATTACAAATTATAAATTATATTGCCCTAATCCTGCGCATAGAGGACTCCATTGGTAAAATTCTCAATATGAAAGAGTCAAATTTTCTTCCTGTCTTATCTAATGTGCTGGTGGGCAACAAAATACAAGTGGTGTACATATTAAGAAAATATACTGCAATGAATGGATTTCGTGTGACAAGTGAATGAATATATTAACAGACTAATGAACATACAGTGTATAAGTATGTCATAGGGGGAGGGACCTGATGAATATAGGTGAAATAAAGATATCTATGCAAACTGACATCATACTGACATTAGGTGGGAAACCACAAACAATCAAATGGTGCCTCCCCATGTGTAATTTGTAATATTGTACCGGTCAAGCACACCTGACCACCCGATGTGTCTAGCACTATTGTTAACAAGGGAGATCTGATTGTTAATGTGATAAAAGTACCCTACTAATTCATTCCCACAGGTTCATTACATCATATCTAGAATTTAAACCTTCTGGCACCCGAGTGCCCAAGGTGAATATCCAAAAAGCCTCGCGTCTAGCGAGCAATTGGTCCAAATTGCCACCCCTAGAAGGCCTGGAAACTTTCTCAAAGTTATTTACCTAACTAAGAGGAGCTGCAACCTATCTCACTATACTCCTGGATATTACTCTCATGCTGTGTGTGCTTGTCAGTTATTTACCTAACTAAGAGGAGCTGCAACCTATCTCACTATACTCCTGGATATTACTCTCATGCTGTGTGTGCTTGTCAGTTATTTACCTAACTAAGAGGAGCTGCAACCTATCTCACTATACTCCTGGATATTACTCTCATGCTGTGTGTGCTTGTCAGTTATTTACCTAACTAAGAGGAGCTGCAACCTATCTCACTATACTCCTGGTTATTTCTCCATGCTGTGTGTGCGTGTCAGTTATTTACCTAACTAAGAGGAGCTGCAACCTATCTCACTATACTCCTGGATATTTCTCCATGCTGTGAGTGCTTGTCAGTTATTTACCTAACTAAGAGGAGCTGCAACCTATCTCACTATACTCCTGGATATTACTCTCATGCTGTGTGTGCTTGTCAGTTATTTACCTAACTAAGAGGAGCTGCAACCTATCTCACTATACTCCTGGATATTACTCTCATGCTGTGTGTGCTTGTCAGTTATTTACCTAACTAAGAGGAGCTGCAACCTATCTCACTATACTCCTGGTTATTTCTCCATGCTGTGTGTGCGTGTCAGTTATTTACCTAACTAAGAGGAGCTGCAGCCTATCTCACTATACTCCTGGGTATTACTCTCATGCTGTGAATGCTTGTCAGTTATTTACCTAACTAAGAGGAGCTGCAGCCTATCTCACTATACTCCTGGATATTACTCTCATGCTGTGTGTGCTTGTCAGTTATTTACCTAACTAAGAGGAGCTGCAGCCTATCTCACTATACTCCTGGATATTACTCTCATGCTGTGTGTGCGTGTCAGTTATTTACCTAACTAAGAGGAGCTGCAACCTAACTCACAAAACTCCTGGATATTACTCTCATGCTGTGTGTGCTTGTCAGTTATTTACCTAACTAAGAGGAGCTGCAGCCTATCTCACTATACTCCTGGATATTACTCTCATGCTGTGAATGCTTGTCAGTTATTTACCTAACTAAGAGGAGCTGCAGCCTATCTCACTATACTCCTGGATATTACTCTCATGCTGTGAATGCTTGTCAGTTATTTACCTAACTAAGAGGAGCTGCAGCCTATCTCACTATACTCCTGGATATTACTCTCATGCTGTGTGTGCTTGTCAGTTATTTACCTAACTAAGAGGAGCTGCAACCTAACTCACTAAACTCCTGGGTATTACTCTCATGCTGTGTGTGCTTGTCAGTTATTTACCTAACTAAGAGGAGCTGCAACCTAACTCACTAAACTCCTGGGTACTTCTCCATGCTGTGTGTGCTTGTCAGTTATTTACCTAACTAAGAGGAGCTGCAGCCTATCTCACTATACTCCTGGATATTACTCTCATGCTGTGAATGCTTGTCAGTTATTTACCTAACTAAGAGGAGCTGCAACCTAACTCACTAAACTCCTGGGTATTACTCTCATGCTGTGAATGCTTGTCAGTTATTTACCTAACTAAGAGGAGCTGCAACCTATCTCACTATACTCCTGGGTACTGATTTTTTCTAAAGTTTTATGGACTGATGAAATGAGACTGAGTCTTGATGGGCCAGATGGATGGGCCCGTGGCTGGATTGGTAAAGGGCAGAGAGCTCCAGTCCGACTCAGACGCCAGCAAGGTGGAGGTGGAGTACTGGTTTGGGCTGGTATCATCAAAGATGAGCTTGTGGGGCCTTTTCGGGTTGAGGATGGAGTCAAGCTCAACTCCCAGTCCTACTGCCAGTTTCTGGAAGACACCTTCTTCAAGCAGTGGTACAGGAAGAAGTCTGCATCCTTCAAGAAAAACATGATTTTCATGCAGGACAATGCTCCATCACACGCTTCCAAGTACTCCACAGCGTGGCTGGCAAGAAAGGGTATAAAAGAAGAAAATCTAATGACATGGCCTCCTTGTTCACCTGATCTGAACCCCATTGAGAACCTGTGGTCCATCATCAAATGTGAGATTTACAAGGAGGGAAAACAGTACACCTCTCTGAACAGTGTCTGGGAGGCTGTGGTTGCTGCTGCACGCAATGTTGATGGTGAACAGATCAAAACACTGACAGAATCCATGGATGGCAGGCTTTTGAGTGTCCTTGCAAAGAAAGGTGGCTATATTGGTCACTGATTTGTTTTTGTTTTGTTTTTGAAAGTCAGAAATGTATATTTGTGAATGTTGAGATGTTATATTGGTTTCACTGGTAAAAATAAATAATTGAAATGGGTATATATTTGTTTTTTGTTAAGTTGCCTAATAATTATGCACAGTAATAGTCACCTGCACACCCAGATATCCCCCTAAAATAGCTATAACTAAAAACAAACTAAAAACTACTTCCAAAACTATTCAGCTTTGATATTAATGAGTTTTTTGGGTTCATTGAGAACATGGTTGTTGTTCAATAATAAAATTAATCCTCAAAAATACAACTTGCCTAATAATTCTGCCCTCCCTGTATATATGTATATACACATAGTAACACATAAATATATATGTATATACACATAATAACACATAAATATATATGTATATACACATACTAACACATAAATATATATGTACATACACATACTAGCACATAAATATATATGTATATACACATAATAACACATAAATATATATGTATATACACACACTAACACATAAATATATATGTATATACACATAATAACACATAAATATATATGTATATACACATAATAACACATAAATTTATATGTATATACACATAATAACACATAAATAAATATGTACATACACATAATAACACATAAATATATCTGTATATACACATAATAACACATACATATATATGTATATACACATAATAACACATAAATATATATGTATATACACATAATAACACATAAATATATATGTACATACACATAATAACACATAAATATATCTGTATATACACATAATAACACATAAATATATATGTATATACACATAGTAACACATAAATATATATGTATATACACATACTAACACATAAATATATATGTATATACACATAGTAACACATAAATATATATGTATATACACATACTAACACATAAATATATATGTATTTACACATACTAACACATAAATATAAATGTATATACACATAGTAACACATAAATATATATGTATATACACATAGTAACACATAAATATATATGTATATACACATAATAACACATAAATATATCTGTATATACACATAATAACACATACATATATATGTATATACACATAGTAACACATAAATATATATGTATTTACACATACTAACACATAAATATAAATGTATATACACATAGTAACACATAAATATATACAGGGAGTGCAGAATTATTAGGCAAGTTGTATTTTTGAGGATTAATTTTATTATTGAACAACAACCATGTTCTCAATGAACCCAAAAAAACTCATTAATATCAAAGCTGAATAGTTTTGGAAGTAGTTTTTAGTTTGTTTTTAGTTATAGCTATTTTAGGGGGATATCTGTGTGTGCAGGTGACTATTACTGTGCATAATTATTAGGCAACTTAACAAAAAACAAATATATACCCATTTCAATTATTTATTTTTACCAGTGAAACCAATATAACATCTCAACATTCACAAATATACATTTCTGACATTCAAAAACAAAACAAAAACAAATCAGTGACCAATATAGTCACCTTTCTTTGCAAGGACACTCAAAAGCCTGCCATCCATGGATTTTGTCAGTGTTTTGATCTGTTCACCATCAACATTGCGTGCAGCAGCAACCACAGCCTCCCAGACACTGTTCAGAGAGGTGTACTGTTTTCCCTCCTTGTAAATCTCACATTTGATGATGGACCACAGGTTCTCAATTGGGTTCAGATCAGGTGAACAAGGAGGCCATGTCATTAGATTTTCTTCTTTTATACCCTTTCTTGCCAGCCACGCTGTGGAGTACTTGGACGCGTGTGATGGAGCATTGTCCTGCATGAAAATCATGTTTTTCTTGAAGGATGCAGACTTCTTCCTGTACCACTGCTTGAAGAAGGTGTCTTCCAGAAACTGGCAGTAGGACTGGGAGTTGAGCTTGACTCCATCCTCAACCCGAAAAGGCCCCACAAGCTCATCTTTGATGATACCAGCCCAAATCAGTACTCCACCTCCACCTTGCTGGCGTCTGAGTCGGACTGGAGCTCTCTGCCCTTTACCAATCCAGCCACGGGCCCATCCATCTGGCCCATCAAGACTCACTCTCATTTCATCAGTCCATAAAACTTTAGAAAAAAATCAGTCTTGAGATATTTCTTGGCCCAGTCTTGACGTTTCAGCTTGTGTGTCTTGTTCATTGGTGGTCGTCTTTCAGCCTTTCTTACCTTGGCCATGTCTCTGAGTATTGCACACCTTGTGCTTTTGGGCACTCCAGTGATGTTGCAGCTCTGAAATATGGCCAAACTGGTGGCAAGTGGCATCTTGGCAGCTGCACGCTTGACTTTTCTCAGTTCATGGGCAGTTATTTTGCGCCTTGGTTTTTCCACACGCTTCTTGCGACCCTGTTGACTATTTTGAATGAAACGCTTGATTGTTCGATGATCACGCTTCAGAAGCTTTGCAATTTTAAGAGTGCTGCATCCCTCTGCAAGATATCTCACTATTTTTGACTTTTCTGAGCCTGTCAAGTCCTTCTTTTGACCCATTTTGCCAAAGGAAAGGAAGTTGCCTAATAATTATGCACACCTGATATAGGGTGTTGATGTCATTAGACCACACCCCTTTTCATTACAGAGATGCACATCACCTAATATGCTTAATTGGTAGTAGGCTTTCGAGCCTATACAGCTTGGAGTAAGACAACATGCATAAAGAGGATGATGTGATCAAAATACTCATTTGCCTAATAATTTTGCACTCCCTGTATGTATATACACATAGTAACACATAAATATATATGTATATACACATACTAACATAAAAATATATATGTATATACACATACTAACACATAAATATATATGTATATACACATAATAACACATAAATATATATATGTATATACACATAGTAACACATAAATATATATGTATATACACATAATAACAATATATACACATAGTAACACATAAATATATATGTATATACACATAGTAACACATAAATATATATGTATATACACATACTAACACATAAATATATATGTATATACACATAGTAACCCATAAATATATATGTATATACACATAGTAACACATAAATATATATGTATATACACATATAATTACACATAAATATATATGTATATACAAATAACACATAAATATATAGGTATATACACATAATAATACATAAATATATATGTATATACACATAATAACACATAAATATATATGTATATACAAATAACACATACATATATATGTATATACAAATAACACATAAATATATATGTATATACACTTAATAACACATAAATATATATGTATATACACATAGTAACACATAAATATATATGTATATACACATAGTAACACATAAATATATAGGTATATACACATAATAATACATAAATATATAGGTATATACACATAATAACACATAAATATATATGTATATACACATACTAACACATAAATATATATGTATATACACATAATAACACATAAATATATATGTATATACACATACTAACACATAAATATATATGTATATACACATACTAACACATAAATATATATGTATATACACATAATAACACATAAATATATATGTATATACACATAGTAACACATAAATATATCTGTATATACACACTAACACATAAATATATATGTATATACACATAGTAACACATAAATATATATGTATATACACATAATAACACATAAATATATATGTATATACAAATAACACATAAATATATATGTATATACAAATAACACATAAATATATAGGTATGTACACATAATAATACATAAATATATATGTATATACACATACTAACACATAAAAATATGTCAGTAAATTTATAAAAATCTCATTTACTCTCCAAATAATATGTGAGTATAGGGAAGGGTTATAACTTGATATATTTAACAATCTTTCTTTAAACTAAACCCACAATCAAATATGCATATACTAATACAATAAAATTAATATAAATATCTGAATTCTTTATTATTAGTAAATAAATATGAACACATTTATATAAAATATGTATATTAAAATATGAGTCAACACTATACACGTTTAAAAACTATTAAAATATGCTATGCAGAGTTCATACACGTTTACCTTTAGGACTGGCCTTATTCACAATAGCCTTTCATTCAGAGTTGCATTTAAAATATCCCAGTGAGACTTAAAATAACAGCTACTAATATTCAGCAATACCATTAACAGTGTTAAGAAACAATTGGACAATATATATATATATATATATATATATATATATATATATATATATATATATACTCTATATATAACTGCAATTGATTCTAATACAATTCTAATTTAAAACAACAGAAATTAGCATGCAAGAGACATAGGTTTAACAATATACAGACTGTTAATATAAATTAAATATAAACTGCTCTTTATAAATCTCTCAACTATACTTTAAACTACAGCTATTATGTATATATCTGTGTTAAAATATTAATTGCAACCCTCTTTCTTTTTATATATATATATATATATATATGTTACCAAAAGGACCAAAATTGATAGTTCAGTTACCAAGGATTCCTTGTTTCATCTCAGAAAATAAATAAGTAAATTTTGCAATCAATGAGAAAAAGGTAGATCAGCTTGCTCAGAATGAATGTATTTCGAACGCCCAGCAGTAGATCATTCAATTCAGCAAAATCTGTGTCCTCTTTCTCTCTCCTGCTTAATACTTATATAAGTTTTTTACTCATTGATGAAATCATGGGAGTGGCCCTACGAGATCTGACCATCCCATTGGTGAGATGAGATGTCTATTTGGATTGGCCCTCGGTCACCATGGAAACGCATCCTTTAAACAGTTAAGTCTCTTACATGTCCTACTGGATTCTGGCCACTCGGGGGCAGCAGACACATACAAACAGATTCACCTGAACATTTCTAACAGTAAAAAAGATTATTTCTTTAAAATATGTAATAACGGCCATAATTTCTTGCATGAATCCTTCACAATATTAATTTTAGATAGGGTAGTATATTATGAATTTTCTGATAATTTCTATACCAAATACCATTATATTATATTAAAGCCATTTATACTGCTAACTATTCAAGATTAATAGCATTTATACATCTGTTATATTTTCAGAGCTGTGTCTAAACTTTCACAAGCATCTAGTATATAATTATATGACATTATTCAGATATCCCATGCAGGCACTCCATCTGAATAATAGAAAAATTATGTTACATATAATTAAACAATGGGATTATTACAGTTTTGAATCTATTTTTCATATACCTATTCACTGCAGCAATTATTTAATTAATATAATATGCTGTCTAAATATATGTATATGTATATATATATATATATATATATATATATATATATATATACACACGTATTAATTTCTTTGCTGTCTTTTAACATTAGGTTTATTTAAATTGCCTTTTAATCTATTACAAAAATTTTAATTCATTTTCCATATATATTCATGTGTTTATATTTAATATCACATAACTAGACAGTCTCATATCCATTAAAATATATATATATATATATATATATATATATATATATATATATATATATATATATATATATATGTATATATATTTTATCCTAGAAGTATATTTTATTTGAAATCTGAATACAGTTGTTCCTATAATTTTCATTAGATTTCTGGAGAACACAGAGAATAAAAAGAATGTTTTTATTTATTTTATTTTTTTGTAGTCCATGGCTCAGTGCTTGTATATTTGACCCAGCAGGGATTACTTAACAAGTCTATCACCTAGATTTAGAGTTTGGCGTTAGCCGTCAAAACCAGCGTTAGGGGGTCCTAACGCTGTTTTTGGCCGCACGCTGGTATTTAGAGTCAGTCAGGAAAGGGTCTAACACTCACTTTGCAGCCGCGACTTTTCCATACAGCAGATCCCCCTACGCAATTTGCGTATCCTATCTTTTCAATGGGATCTTTCTAACGCTGGTATTTAGAGTCTTGGCTGAAGTGAGCGTTAGAAATCTAACGACAAGACTCCAGCCGCAGAGAAAAGCCAGGAGTTGAGAGTTTTCTGGGCTAACGCCAGTTCATAAAGCTCTTAACCACTGTGCTCTAAAGTACACTAAAACCCATAAACTACCTATGTACCCCTAAACCGAGGCCCCCCCCACATCGCCGCCACTCTAATAAAAAGTTTTAACCCCTAATCTGCCGACCGCACACCACCACAACCTACGGTATCCCTATGTACCCCAAATCTGCTGCCCCTAACACCGCCGACACGTACATAATATTTATTAACCCATAATCTGCCGCCCCCAACGTCGCCGCCACCTACCTACAATTATTAACCTCACCGCTACTATAATAAAGTTATTAACCCCTAATCCGCCTCACTCCCGCCTCAATAACCCTATAATAAATTTTATTAACCCCTAATCTGCCGACCGGACCTCACCGCTACTATAATAAATGTATTAACCCATAAAGCTAAGTCTAACCCTAACACTAACACCCCCCTAAGTTAAAATAAATCCTAACCTAAGTTACAATTAAACCTAACACTACACTATCAATAAATTAATTAAATAAACTACCTACAATTATCTACAATTAAACCTAACACTACACTATCAATAAATAAATTAAATACAAATAAATACAATAACTAAGTTACAAAAAATAAAAAAATATTTACAAACATTATAAAAATATTACAACAATTTTAAGCTAATTACACCTACTCTAAACCCCTTAATAAAATAACAAAGCCCCTCAAAATAAAAAAATGCCCTACCCTATATAAAATACAAATAGAAAAGCTCTTTTACCTTACCAGCCCTTAAAAGGGCCTTTTGCGGGGCATGCCCCAAAGAATTCTGCTCTTTTGCCTGTAAAAAAAACATACAATATCCCCCCACCAACATTACAACCCACCACCCACATACCCCTAATCTAACCCAAACCCGCCTTAAATAAACCTAACACTAAGCCCCTGAAGATCTTCCTACCTTGTCTTGACCATGCCGGGTATCACCGATCGGTCCAGAGGAGGCTCCGAAGTCTTCATCCAACCCCAAGCGGGGGCTGAAGAGATCCATCATCGGGCTGAAGAGGTCCATCATCGGGCTGAAGTCTTGATCCAAGCGGCGGCTGAAGAGGTCCATCATCGGGCTGAAGTCTTCTATCAAGTGGCATCTTCAATCTTCTTTCTTCCGGATCCATCTTCATCCCGCCGATGCGGAACATCCATCCTGCCTGACGACTTCCCGACGAATGACGGTTCCTTTAAATGACGTCATCCAAGATCAGCCAATCGGAATTAAGGTAGGAAAATTCTGATTGGCTGATGGAATCAGCCAATCAGATTCAAGTTCAATCCGATTGGCTGATCCAATCAGCCAATCAGATTGAGCTTGCATTCTATTGGCTGATCGGAACAGCCAATAGAATGCAAGCTCAATCTGATTGGCTGATTCCATCAGCCAATCAGAATTTTCCTACCTTAATTTTCCTACCTTAATTCCTATCAGCCAATCGGAATTCAAGGGACGCCATCTTGGATGACGTCATTTAAAGGAACCGTCATTCGTCGGGAAGTCGTCGGGCAGGATGGATGTTCCGCGTCGGTGGGATGAAGATGGATCTGGAAGAAAGAAGATTGAAGATGCCGCTTGATAGAAGACTTCAGCCCGATGATGGACCTCTTCAGCCGCCGCTTGGATCAAGACTTCAGCCCGATGATGGTCCTCTTCAGCCGCCGCTTGGATCAAGACTTCAGCCCGATGATGGACCTCTTCAGCCCGATGATAGATCTCTTCAGCCCCCGCTTGAGCTTGGATGAAGACTTTGGAGCCTCCTCTGGACCGATCGGTGATACACCTCATGGTGAAGACAAGGTAGGAAGATCTTCAGGGGCTTACTGTTAGGTTTATTTAAGGGGGGTTTGGGTTAGATTAGGGTTATGTGGGTGTTGGGTTGTAATGTTGGTGGGGGGGTATTGTATGGTTTTTTTTCCAGGCAAAAGAGCAGAATTCTTTGGGGCATGCCCCGCAAAAGGCCCTTTTAAGGGCTGGTAAGGTAAAAGAGCTTTTCTATTTGTATTTTAGAATAGGCTAGGGCATTTTTTTATTTTGGGGGGCTTTGTTATTTTATTAGGGGGCTTAGAGTAGGTGTAATTAGCTTAAAATTGTTGTAATATTTTTATAATGTTTGTAAATATTTTTTTATTTTTTGTAACTTAGTTCTTTTTTTATTTTTTGTACTTTAGTTAGTGTATTTATTTGTATTTAATTTATTTATTGATAGTGTAGTGTTAGGTTAAATTGTAGATAATTGTAGGTATTTTATTTAATTAATTTATTGATAGTGTAGTGTTAGGTTTAATTGTAACTTAGGTTAGGATTTATTTTACAGGTAATTTTGTAATTATTTTAACTAGGTAGCTATTAAATAGTTAATAACTATTTAATAGCTATTGTACCTGGTTAAAATAAATACAAAGTTGCCTGTAAAATAAATATAAATCCTAAAATAGCTACAATATAATTATGATTTATATTGTAGTTATATTAGGGTTTATTTTAGAGGTAAGTATTTAGCTTTAAATAGGATTAATTTATTTAATAAGAGTTAATTAAGAGTTAATTAATAGTTAATAATTATATTTAACTTAGGGGGGTGTTAGTGTTAGACTTAGCTTTAGGGGTTAATAAATTTATTAGAGTAGCGGTGAGGTCCGGTCGGCAGATTAGGGGTTAATAATTGTAGGTAGGTAGCGGCGACGTTGGGGGCAGCAGATTAGGGGTTAATATATATAATATAGGGGTCGGCGGTGTTAGGGGCAGCAGATTAGGGGTACATAGGGATAATGTAGGTTGCGGCGGTTGCGGCGGTGTACGGAGCGGCAGATTAGAGGTTAATAATAATATACAGGGGTCAGCGATAGCGGGGGGCGGCAGATTAGGGGTTAATAAGTTTAAGGTTAGGGGTGTTTAGACTCTGGGTATATGTTAGGGTGTTAGGTGCAGACTTAGGAAGTGTTTCCCTATAGGAAACAATGGGGCTGCGTTAGGAGCTGAACGCTGCTTTTTTGCAGGTGTTAGGTTTTTTTTCAGCTCAAACAGCCCCATTATTTCCTATGGGGGAATCGTGCATGAGCACGTTTTTTAAGCTGGCCGCGTCCGTAAGCACCGCTGGTATTGAGAGTTGCAGTGGTGGTAAATATGCTATACGTTCCCTTTTTGGAGCCTAACGCAGCCCTTCATTGAACTCTAAATACCAGCGGTATTTAAAAGGTGCGGGAGAAAAAAAGCACGCGTAGCTAACGCACCCCATTGGCCGCAGAACTCTAAATCTAGTGGTATGTTAATTATCAGTTCCTAGGGATTTTGACTAGCTTATCTAGTTTATGCTGTATATATATATGTATATACACATAATAACACATGAATATATATGCATATACACATACTAACACATAAATATATATGTATATACACATAGTAACACATAAATATATATGTATATACACACACTAACACATAAATATATATGTATATACACATAGTAACACATAAATATATATGTATATACACATACTAACACATAAATATATATGTATATACACATACTAACACATAAATATATATGTATATACACATAATAACACATAAATATATATGTATATACACATAGTAACACATAAATATATCTGTATATACACATAGTAACACATAAATATATATATATATATACACATACTAACACATAAATATTTATGTATATAACATAATAACACATAAATATATATGTATATACACATAGTAACAAATACATATATATGTATATACGCATAATAACATGAATATATATGTATATACACATACTAACACAAATATATATATGTATATAAACATAGTAACACATAAATATATATGTATATAAACATAGTAATACATAAATATATATGTATATACACATAGTAACACATAAATATATATGTATATACACATACTAACACATAAATATATATCTATATACACATAGTAACACATACATATATATGTATATACACATAATAACACATAAATATATAGGTATATACACATAATAATACATAAATATAGATGTATATACACATAGTAACACATAAATATATATGTATATACACATACTAACACATAAATATATATGTATATACACATACTAACACATAAATATATATGTATATACACATAATAACACATAAATATATATGTATATACACATACTAACACATAAATATATATGTATATACACATAGTAACACATAAATATATATGTATATACACATAATAACACATAAATATATATGTATATACACATAGTAACACATAAATATATATCTATATACACATACTAACACATAAATATATATGTATATACACATAATAACACATAAATATATAGGTATATACACATAATAACACATAAATATATCTGTATATACACATACTAACACATAAATATATATGTATATACACATAATAACACATAAATATATATGTATATACACATACTAACACATAAATATATATGTATATACACATACTAACACATAAATATATATGTATATACACATAATAACACATAAATATATCTGTATATACACATACTAACACATAAATATATATGTATATACACATAATAACACATAAATATATAGGTATATACACATAATAATACATAAATATATATGTATATACACATAGTAACACATAAATATATATGTATATACACATAATAACACATAAATATATAGATATATACACGTAATAATACATAAATATATAGGTATATACACATACTAACACATAAATATATATGTATATACACATAATAACACATAAATATATAGGTATATATACATACTAACACATAAATATATATGTATATACACATAGTAACACATAAATATATATGTATATACACATAGTAACACATAAATATATATGTATATACACATAGTAACACATAAATATATATGTATATACACATAGTAACACATAAATATATATGTATATACACATACTAACACATAAATATATATGTATATACACATACTAACACATAAATATATATGTATATACACATACTAACACATAAATCTATATGTATATACACATAGTAACACATAAATATATATATGTATATACACATAATAACACATAAATATATATGTATATACACATAGTAACACATAAATATATATGTATATACACATACTAACACATAAATCTATATGTATATACACATACTAACACATAAATCTATATGTATATACACATAGTAACACATAAATATATATGTATATACACATACTAACACATAAATATATATGTATATACACATACTAACACATAAATATACATGTATATACACATACTAACACATAAATCTATATGTATATACACATAGTAACACATAAATATATATGTATATACACATAGTAAGCTTCAATAAGAGAAAGTGGAGGCTGCTTCCATAAAACAATTCCTTTATTGATTAGTTTAAAAACGGCAAAACACAGCAAGGTTAGGACATGGTGTAGAAGGCGCAGCACAGTCTGGCTTACGCGTTTCGGATGAAATCCGTAGTCATAGCCTACTGTGCTGTGCTCTACACCTGTTTAAAACTAGTTAAAACAAGTGTGATTGGTGCACACATAAAGACACGCCTTCAGGTTGTAACCAATGCCTACAATGTTTAAATTTAACCCACTGGTGCCTGGACCGCACCTTATAATACATAACAATAGCTTATACAATCGTGATATATACACTGCAACCAATATGTGCAAAACCAATATTGTAGTATACTACTATACACAAGATGTCAAATCTTGGGGATTAATTAATAATAAATTCTAAATCATAAATTATGAATTATAAATTACAAATTATAAATTATATTGCCCTAATCCTGCGCATAGAGGACTCCATTGGTAAAATTCTCAATATGAAAGAGTCAAATTTTCTTCCTGTCTTATCTAATGTGCTGGTGGGCTACAAAATACAAGTGGTGTACATATTAAGAAAATATACTGCAATGAATGGATTTCGTGTGACAAGTGAATGAATATATTAACAGACTAATGAACATACAGTGTATAAGTATGTCATAGGGGGAGGGACCTGATGAATATAGGTGAAATAAAGATATCTATGCAAACTGACATCATACTGACATTAGGTGGGAAACCACAAACAATCAAATGGTGCCTCCCCATGTGTAATTTGTAATATTGTACCGGTCAAGCACACCTGACCACCCGATGTGTCTAGCACTATTGTTAACAAGGGAGATCTGATTGTTAATGTGATAAAAGTACCCTACTAATTCATTCCCACAGGTTCATTACATCATATCTAGAATTTAAACCTTCTGGCACCCGAGTGCCCAAGGTGAATATCCAAAAAGCCTCGCGTCTAGCGAGCAATTGGTCCAAATTGCCACCCCTAGAAGGCCTGGAAACTTTCTCAATCGCACACCATGTAAATCCTTTAAGGTTATTATCATGGTAGACTCCAAAATGTTGTACTATTGGAGTCGTGGATCTCTTAGTCGAGAAAGAGGAGAGGTGCGGTCCAGGCACCAGTGGGTTAAATTTAAACATTGTAGGCATTGGTTACAACCTGAAGGCGTGTCTTTATGTGTGCACCAATCACACTTGTTTTAACTAGTTTTAAACAGGTGTAGAGCACAGCACAGTAGGCTATGACTACGGATTTCATTCGAAACGCGTAAGCCAGACTGTGCTGTGCCTTCTACACCATGTCCTAACCTTGCTGTGTTTTGCCGTTTTTAAACTAATCAATAAAGGAATTGTTTTATGGAAGCAGCCTCCACTTTCTCTTATTGAAGCTGTCATTGTCCGGAGTTTGGCTGTTTCCTGCTGTGCATTACAAGTTTGTGTACTTCGCAAAAAAGAGTGCATTGTGTGCTGTCCTACTTCCAGCAGTTCACTATTGCTAACAGGAACTGTTTTCTGCTACGTCACTGGCGGAGGGATACTGGTTTTACCGGAGGAACAGGTGTCTGGAATAAGTTGAGGCGGAGCAAGGGATCTCTGCCTCGTTCCAGAGTGTGTTTCATTGGCCAGGATTGGGCCGTGCCCCCATAGAGGCGTCCGGACAGAACCTACAGCCGCGAACGGCGATACCCGCCTTCCCCATCGGATTGGGTGAGTGAGAGCTCCACTGTCTGCATAGGAGCGAGTGAATGAGTGGTACATTAAGGAACATTGTAGTTCATGCTTTAGCACTTTGCACTTTATGAGACATCTTTTTTGCTGACCATATATTACGGACTGCCGACCATATTCTGGGTTTTCTTTCTCTTGCATTTGTCTTATTTTGGTATTACCGGACATACCGACACCCAGTTTTATGGTATTGGTTCAGTCTTCCTACTAAGACTATTGCACAGTCATGGAGGAAACACAGCAGGCCTTTTACTCACTGATGCCTGTAACTGCACGTACGACTTTGCCTACAGATTGTGAATTGATTTTCTCTGAAGATAAAGGAGTATTAGCACTGAGCACCTTGTTTGAACAAATGGAGACATTGTTATTAAAAGAGTCTAAAACCCAGTGGGATATTTGGACACTGGAGAAGTATTTGAGTCTAAGTATGATACCGAGGGGACTAAGGCTATACAAGTTTCCGACCTTTGACGTGGATGCACAAGACAAAGACTTTATAGATGCTTGGAACAGTGTACTATCTGAATGCTCTATGAGGCTTATGAAATTGCTAATACAGTATAAAAATAAGTTGTTGGATAGCATAAGAGCAGATATAAATGAATTACAGATAGAACTGAATAGGAGAAGCAGTCACAATGATTTTGCTAGATTCGATAAAACTTTGAGAGAATTGGTTGCTAAGGGGAGGTCTGGGATCATGGAAACGAAACATACTAAATATATTAGGGACAAATATGATTATTCTAGCAATTCAGTGTATATATGGAATAAAAGTGCTAGGGGGAATTTTAGGGCGAATCAACCTAGGTTTGGCCGTAGGAGGAGGGGCAATAGAAATCGTAGTAGAAATCGTGGTAATGATGGCAAAAGTAATAATAATAAAAAGAATGTGACCTTCTCTGGTAGTGATTCAGAGGGATCAAGTGAGGGTGAGATTATCAGTGAACAAACCCGTCCAGGGTCAGCCCATGAGGATACTGCCCCTCCTAATATCATACATATCCCCCAGATAGCATATACAGATACTATGAGCACTAACCAAGGCTATTTACAACATAACATAGTAGCAGTTAAACCTAAACAAGGTAACTACACAGAATGTGCACCTAATATGCATTTTCAAAACAGACCTGACACTCTGGCCATTAACCAGGTTTTTCCCCAGGACCAGGATGCATCAGCGGGGGGAGGGAAACAGAACAAACAGAACACACAGCCCAAAGCACATTACACAAAGAACCAGGACAAGTACCAATTGAGGGAACCCCGTCCACAGACCAAGTACAAATAATCAATTCCAAGATTGTAGGCAACGTCATTAATTTATCTTCCAAACAGCTAAGCATTGCACAATATAGTGTTTTGAATAAAGGTTTAAGTTTTGCCCCTACTATAGATTTCAATGTTTTTAGAACTATCATGGATGTTAACAAATTAACACGCAATTTGACTTTAAAGAAACATTTTCATGGATTGAGTACACTTGATCATACCGATGTGTCAGTTACCCATGTTGATACTACCACTAGGGACCCTATTGATTTTGAACACAATTGTGACACTGTCACACTGCAACAGCTGCAGATTGAATCAAAGGGTAACTCGGGTGGTCGCAACATGGGTCCCAAATTTAAAGAGAAATCCAAATTTTACCCTATTCAAAACAGGTGATCAGTCATTGAAACTTTCTACAACAGGGTTGAAAAGGATCTTTTACAACTAAAGGCCCATCAACCCCCAAGTAAATTCAATTAGTCACTTGCTGAGAAGAGTGCTTTGGTCTCTCTTAAAGAGGACAACAGCCTGGTGATTAAAAATTCTGATAAAGGGGGAATGGTTGTGGTCATGGACCGACAACAGTATATAGATGAAGGCCACAGACAATTATGTAATGAGAACAATTACCTAGTCTTACAAAGGGATCCCACCACTCACTTTCGTTCTAAACTAGCACATCTTTTAGATGATGGATTAGAACAAGGGTTTGTGGATCAGGCAACAATGAACTATTTGTTAGTTGATTGTCCTAAAATACCGCTGTTCCATCATTTACCTAAGACACACAAATCCTTGGACAATGTCCAGGGACGGCCGATAGTGAGTGGTGTGGAGTCCCTTCTAGGTAATTTGTCAGAGTGGTTGGACTCGATCCTTCAACCCCTTGTTGTCACTCTCCATTCTTACATTAGGGATACTAAACATATCCTTAATGTTATGGAAGAAACAAGATGGACACCACAATCTACGTGGCTTACGGTGGATGCAGTGTCGCTCTATTCTAGTATCCCACACTCCAAAGGGATAGAAGCCATTGCCTTTTTTCTGGAACATAATACTGATTACTCTGATGATTTCATTAAATACATTTTGAAGGTCACTCTTTTTCTTTTGTCGCACAATTTTTTCAAATTTGAGGATGTTTTCTATCTCCAGAGATGTGGTACCGCCATGGGGGCCAAATTTGCTCCCTCCTTTGCTAATCTCTTTCTAGGCTGGTGGGAGTTTTACCACATCTTTGGAGATAGAAACCCCTATAGGAAATGTATCTCTTTTTATAAGAGATACATAGATGATCTTCTCTTCATCTGGTCAGGTAACTCATCTGACATACAGGCGTGTCTTTATGTGTGCACCAATCACACTTGTTTTAACTAGTTTTAAACAGGTGTAGAGCACAGCACAGTAGGCTATGACTACGGATTTCATCCGAAACGCGTAAGCCAGACTGTGCTGCGCCTTCTACAACATGTCCTAACCTTGCTGTGTTTTGCCGTTTTTAAACTAATCAATAAAGGAATTGTTTTATGGAAGCAGCCTCCACTTTCTCTTATTGAAGCTGTCATTGTCCGGAGTTTGGCTGTTTCCTGCTGTGCATTACAAGTTTGTGTACTTCGCAAAAAAGAGTGCATTGTGTGCTGTCCTACTTCCAGCAGTTCACTATTGCTAACAGGAACTGTTTTCTGCTACGTCACTGGCGGAGGGATACTGGTTTTACCGGAGGAACAGGTGTCTGGAATAAGTTGAGGGGGAGCAAGGGATCTCTGCCTCGTTCCAGAGTGTGTTTCATTGGCCAGGATTGGGCCGTGCCCCCATAGAGGCGTCCGGACAGAACCTACAGCCGCGAACGGCGATACCCGCCTTCCCCATCGGATTGGGTGAGTGAGAGCTCCACTGTCTGCATAGGAGCGAGTGAATGAGTGGTACATTAAGGAACATTGTAGTTCATGCTTTAGCACTTTGCACTTTATGAGACATCTTTTTTGCTGACTATATATTACGGACTG